>NW_007726711.1:305812-319668 GCF_000696425.1 Galeopterus variegatus
TTTTAAAAAAAAAAAAAAAAAAAAAAAAAAAAAAAAAAAAAAAAAAAAAAAAAAAAAAAGAAGTCATTGGTTCAGCAAATCTGCTATAGTTAACATAACATTCTAGTATCAAGGTCTCTTTACACTCTTAAAATTACTTAAGACCACCACCAAAAAATATGGCTTATATGTAATTATCGATTTTAATTATGTGCTTATTGAATAAATCTATTACATATTTAAAATGGCATTGTTTTACATTTTTATAAGTCTCTAATGTCTGTTTTAACAGAAGACACCTGTATTCTCATTCCTGTTCTGCATCCAATTGCAAAATTGTGTTGCAATATACTGTTTCAGAAAGGGAGAAGAAAAGCGTATGGAAAAGGAAGGAGTATATTAATAGCCTTTTCAGATAAGTATGGACGTCATTCTGATCCTAACCCAAAACTCAACAAGTGGTAATTTTATTAAGGTTAGCTGCAATGTACAATCTATAAACCCTATCAGTAAACTTTTCCCACTTAGTTACATTAAAACCCACTGTTTTGGGCCGGCCCGGTGGCGCACTGGATAGTGCGCCGCTTGGGAAGCGCGGCAGCGCTCCCGCCCGAGGGTTCGGATCCCACATACAGACCGGCTCCCGCTCACTGGCTGAGCGAGGTGCGGGAGCAACGCCGAGGTTTGCAATCCCGTTGCCGGTCCCTGGTCCGGTACGGGGGCAACACTGAGGGTTGCAATCCGTTGCCGGACACAGAAAAAAAAAAAAAAAAAAACAAAAAAAACCCCACTGCTTTATCCTACACTTTAAATGGATCTTTTAAGTATTGGTTCACTGAGTTACACGGATCTTCTAAATAGCGACAGATTTCATTTTATACTAGCCTAAAATCACATTTGTTTAAATCACTACAGATCTCATCAGAAAAGCTATTAAAGTATTGGGAAGCTGTCTAGCTCACAGTGGTAAAATACAAGTTTTCCAAAATTCTAATTTTCCTTTGCAAGCTCCAACTATATCGGTGGTAACAAAAACTGACAAAACCCCTGTTTTCCTTGAAGTGAAAGGCTCAATTTTTTAATTTTAAGGAAAACATCAATAAAATAGCCAAATCTGAAAAATCACAGTGAAAGGCTTAGTTAATTTTAAAGAAAATGTCAATAAAATAGCCAAGTGTGAAAATCTATAGTTCACCCGTCAGTTATTCTTTCAAATAAAAATGGTACTCAGGAAAAAAGCAGCTAGTTTAGATCATAACTCAAACTACGGCACAGTGGTTTTCCTTGAGAAAACCATCGTACTCCAGTATGGCAAAAGTGTTATACATGTACTTTCTACTTTGTCACACGAAATATTAAAGACATGTTCTGAAAGATCTAAATTTTTTAAAATTAATAATTTGTACTGCTTCCTCAAGGGTAATTACTGCAAAAGCAAGGCAATGAAGAACATAATGACTACTGGTATAGCTCAATACCAGATCACCACGTGATCTTAAAAATCTTACACATTATCCTATGACCTTACAATGGAGCATATTTAGGCCCCATCTATAGAAAGCTCCAATTTGTATGAAATTAATAGCTTCTAGACTACAACGCAATCAACTGATTCATAAATTCATTTAAAAACTGCACTATGCCCCAATCATGTGTCTATGTTTAACTCTGAGAAAACCACAGTAAACAAGTGATTCAATCCCTGCCCTCACGAAGTTTATAGCATGATAAAAGTAATCTCAGATTGCAGGAATTTCTAAGAAAATCAACAAGGTGATAAAATAACTGAATAAAGGTTAATTTAGGATAAGGAGCTAGAATTCCCTGAGGAAATGACAAACAACTGAAGCCCAAAGATGTGGCAGCCAGCCAAGTGAAGAACTTTGCAGACAGATTTGCAAGGGCCAAGGCCGTGAGGCAGGAAAAGAGTTTGGCTTGCTACTGGAGTCAGGTGGTTGAGGCTCCAGCATGGGGCAGGGGGTGGGGTGTACAAAGTGAACTAGGAAGTTAAGAAACCAACCATCCACCTCTACTTGAGCAACACATCCAGCTTCAGATGGCATAACACCCACTTACCAAAGAAAGGGTCCTGGCCTAGCTGCTTTCGGAGGCTTTCTACCACAGGGTGACCAAAGGTGATGTTGGGAACAAAATGCCTACAAGACAAACAAAGTCTTACTCTGAAAATGTTTTTGATTCAGTTTCTGTATTCCCAATACAAATTCTGATGAGGGCAGAGGGGATTGTCTGGGATGGCAACATTTTTCAGTGTAATACTTAACATCATCAGTATTAAACAACACTAAAAATACCTGGATAATTTCTGTTTTACAAAGCTTATCTATCTCCTTGATATTTCAACAAATCATGTCACATATATCTTTTTTGTGTATATGTGTGTGTGTCACATATACCTTCATAATGATTTAACTCTACAATCCATAACCCATGACGGGTAGAAATGAAAAGATGACAAAATCAAAACCCAAAAGTTTTATGACTTGCCCAAGTCACACACTGGTCAGTAAGTTCTGGACTTCGATACAGGTCTCCCGAATCCTACTCTGACAGAGAAAGTCTGTGGCTACCTCTAATTCACTTCTATCACAGGGCACTAAATGACAGTTTATTTAAACTTTCTTACAGATCACCAGTAAAGACACTTCATATGTTTATAAATAATAGCCACCTCTTACTGAGGGTTCACCAAATGCCAGGCACTGTACTTTCCTACATTTCATTTTCACAACAACCTTGTAAAGTAGATACTGTTATTATCCCCACCTGAAGAGCACGGAATAAATAATATCCTTAACTCACCCAGTTAATAATTTGTGGAGGTAGGATTCAAAGTCAGTCTGCCCGCATATCAGAAGCAAAGCACTTTAACCTTTAACCTACTATTTAATCCTTTTGTTTCATCACTAGCTCACTTAAATATTTAACAAAAAACTCTATACGTAAATACAATGCTAGATGCTTCAGGGTACTGTTTTATAAAGGAATATATTAGAGCTCCTGAGTTACGCTAGGAGAGTTTACAATCTCACTGGCAAGAGATGGCAGAGATGGCTATCGACTCACCAGAGTTCACGACCTACTGCTACAGTATAGTTGTCAGTGGGAAGCCAACCCATCCAAGGAATACATTTCCCAATTCCTATTACATCCAGGAGGCCCATGTGACTAGTTCTCACCAATGGAGTGTGTGTTTAAGTGATGTGTATCACTGCAGAGTCCAGAAGGTTAAGTAGTATTTCTTTTCAACTCTCACTTTACCTTTCAGCCAATAAAGCCTTAAGGAATGGCAGAGCCACAGGATGAAGAGGACTATGTCCCTGAATGACTGCACGGAAGGACAAACACTGAACTGTTACACGAATGGGAAACAAATTGTAATAGTAAGCCACTGAAATCTGGGTTTTGTTAAAGTAGCACATATTACCCTACATGAGTATTACAAGAAAAGCTAAACAATAACAAGTAGGCAATATGTGAGTATAGATAAAAGTAAGAGCAAGTATTGCAGAATGTTGAAAGAGAAGATCACTAGATTACAAAACAAACAGGATTTGTAAACATGGGGAAAAAAATGAAGCAAAAGGTGAAAATGAAGCAAAGGCAGAAATAAGCAAGTTATGTTCAAAGAAGGGGGAAATAGTGTTGACCAGTTGGACTAGAGTAAAAATGGCTGGAGGACCCTGTGTCACATTGAGGGTGCCAAATGCCAGCACAGCTGTTTGGACTTAATCCCACTGTAAATACAAAGGAAGATTTTAAAGAAAGAAGCAAATAATAAATAAGACGGACTAGGCAATACATTACAAGAAGGAAGCTAAGAGGTGTTAGTAAGTGGTAAGTAACAATAAGAATGACAATGACAAGCAAAACTTACAGGATTTGTTAACTGATTAGATGGGGGGGGCAGGCAGGGGTTAAAGAGAGAATAAGCCATAAGCCATAGTCAAGGTATTAGGTTTAGATGACAGGAAGAATGAGTGTTAATAAAAAACAAACTTATACATAGGCCAGGCATGGTTCTAAATACTTTCCATATATTAAATCACTAAAATCTCACAACTACCCAATGAGGCAGGTACTGTTATTATCTGTACAGATGAGGAAAAGAGGCCCAAGATCACACAACATACAGTAAGTGCTGAAGGCAGGAGTTAAATGCGGACAATACATGACTACAAGAGGCTCTTAACTACTATGCTCACCTGCTCCTACAATGATAGCTAATAACTAACAGAAAAAAAAGTCCAGGGACAAGAGACTTAAGAGAGGTCAGAATTCAGGACACATCTGAGAGGGACAGGTAAGGTGGATGGATGGAAACACTTTCACTCACTAACATGTTGGTTCTAATATTTACCACATTAGTCTACCATTTGCCTAAGAGCAATTAATAGCCAGGGTTATGGATAAGATGTGTGTATTTATATAAAACTTGAAATAAGGGTCAGGTAAGCAGACAATAAGGCCCATAGAAAATTTTACAACTGAGAGATGTGGATTTCATACATTGTTCTTTTACTATGCTGTCTGGCCTTGGAAGTAGTTTTTTGTCTCAACCTCAGTTTCACTTATCATGAAAATAAAAATATAACCACATCCTGAGAAAATATGTGAATTAAACAAATATACTTTTACTTTACTGGGAAACACAAGCATAACATATAAAACTACTAACCCCAAATTATGTGATAAATTTGTGCTACTGAAGATGAATTTGATGCATTAGGTTTACCAAGCATACTAGAAAAACAAAAATGCGCCAATATTCTCAAAAAGGTTTATAGCTAAGCCTTAACAAAGAAGGGTTACTGCAGTGGATTGAATGTCCACCCCCAACTTATCAAAACTTAATCCCCACTTTAACTGTTGAGGGTGGGAAACCTTATTATGGTAATTGAAATGTCAGGCCTTCAATAGGTGATTAGATTGTGAGGACCCTGCCATTGTGAATGGTTTAATGGTGGTCATAGGCATGATTCTGAGGGCTTTAAAAGGAAAGCAGAGGAGATATCTCTCTCTGCTCCATCATATTTGCCATATGATACCCTGAGTTGCTGCAGTCACCACCAGGACAAGGCCTTCACCAGATGTGTTCCCTGGACTTTGGACTTCCCAGCCTCTGCAACTGTAAGCAATAAACTGTGTTTCTTACAAATTACTGAGTTTCAGGTATTTTGTTATAAGTAACAGAAATGGACTAATACAGCTACAAAGCCAAGCATAAAGTCATTGCCCCAAATCTGGCTGACAATAGTAACCATGGGAGCACTTGCTACAAATGGACTGATATAAAGGTTCTACTTCAAGCCTACTGACTCCAAAGAAGACCTGGGAATCTGAATTTTTAACATATGTCCCAGGGTGTTCTTATCAGAACAGCTTGAAAAACACTGAATTATTTTACTCTGATAAAGAGAAATTCATCAAAAAGTCTGCTTCACCATTATCTTACTCTGCATTTTCTTCCTTGATAGTACTGCCTGGAATAACACCTATAAGAAATAAAATGCAATTAAAAAAAAAATCTCCTTTTCCCTGGAACTTACTGGAATTAAACTATAATTGTTTATAACACAGGGATATAATTATTTTATTTTATCTCTCATCATGTTCCACTGTCAGTCTTAAACTTTACATATAATTTAACTGTATGCAATCTATTTCAGACAGATCAAAACTTTACCCATCTCCCAACAAGGCAAAGATGGTAGAAGGATTAAGGTATACAGTGTATCAAGACTGTAGCCAGAAAACAATCTTCCTGTGAATCAAGAACTACAAACTCCTAAATCAACGAGGGTTTGCAGGTAACAACAAGGAGCAAAACAGAACAGATGGGGACAGGGGACAAATGAAAAACACCTGGCTTAGCTAAAGGTGGCTGACTCATTCAGCAAAAGTCCAGTGTGGCCCTGTGAGACTGTGTGCCAGGAAATCTTTGGATTTTTTTCAAAAGCCAGAACTGTAGTATTAATATGAAATTTCCCCAATTTTAAATCCTGGTAATTTAGAAATTGCTTATTTGCTGTTTCCATGCTTAGGATCAACATATACCCATCAGAGTCCTGTGGACACATTTATGTGTTTTCCAATTTTCTTTTCCAGGGAATCAACTTACCCTTTACTCCACATATCCAACCATATTAGTAGTACCCCACTTTTCACAGTGTTCCCAAAACTAGTTTCTGACTTTCTAGATGAAGAAATTCAGTTTTAATTAGAAGAGAAATTGGGGGCAGGGGAGGGGAAGACTAGAAAACAAGTACATCTAAAGTATAATGTGGGATGAGATTTTTAAAAGGGGTCAGGGAAAAAAGAGAAACCCAGAGGTGGTAGCAAGAGGGAAGGTACTTTGTAGCTGGCCACCTTTGGAAAGGGAGTCCACAGCCCTGCTTTCATCATGGCGCACCTCTGGGGCACTGGCACCAGCTCTTCCAGGCTCTGCCTCTTCTGGTGGGACATCAGGGAAGCGGCTGAACCTCCCTATACTGGGTTCCTCCTTTGCAAAGGGGAATAAAAATAGCTCTTGTCTCAAAAAATTGTGAGGATTAAAAGGGAAAGAGTTTTAAAACTGTGCATGCAGAATTTGTTTTTCCAAAACAAGGTGTTTCTTAGCAAAGGAGAGATAGCAATAAAAAACAAATACTTTCTCTTAATAAGCTCAGCATCTGCTATAGGGGTGGGAAGGGGCAAAAGCGATTCCTTAGAGATCCCTTCTATTATGATTAAGCCATTTACTCATTTAACCAATTATAAGGTAAGCTTATCATGGTGCTTCATCTGCAGAGAAAATAGAGGTGAACAACAGACAGACCCTGCTCTCAAGAAGCTTATAGTATAGTAGGAGAGACACGAAATAAATACCGAAAGTAAGTGCATAAATTATTAGTTCCTCTTTGAGGTCAGAGAATGTCTTAATCATTCTCTGTAGCCCTGGACCCACAGAAAGCATTTAATTTTTGAGACAACACAAGCTGTTGCATTGCTTCCAACCCTGACTCCACCACCTTCTAACTATGAGGCCATGGGCAGATGACTCAACCCTTCTGTGCCCAATAATTCACTGTCAAATGCTGGAGGTCATAACAGCACCAACCTTAATCCACAAAAAGCAGCACAACAGAAATGGTCTACTAAGGTTATCTACTTAATATTACTACTAAGGTTATCATTAATATTACTGATTGGTTAACTAAAACAAATTATTTTCCCCCTCCAGTCACTTTCTCATATATGACTTAATTTAAAATCAAACAGCTTTCTGTGTCAAACAGTCACACATACGAGGATACCTCAAAAAGTTCACGGAAAAGTGTAATTAAAAGATAATATGAATCTTTCTACGAACTTTTTGAAGACATTTTGTATACATGTAGCCTGTTCCATCCTGAGACAGTTTTCTTTCTTTCTTTTTTTTTTTTTGTGTGTTCACACCTACGTCTAAGGAACAAAAATGCAGCTAACCATCTCTGAGATACACAATGCATTCAGTCCATTACCCATGAAAGTTTAGGGCTTTCAAGTAAAGGTGCCCAAAATATATAAATAGAATTACATATGATGACAAACTAACAAGCAAGCTTTCATGAGAGGTAATATTTACTAACCTCCTTACACATTTAGGCTATAATTCTTAGTACTCTAAGCTCAGGGTTTTCCCAGCATCAGTTGGGCAGACTCTTAAGGCAAGTGGGTGGAATGCAAAAGAAACAAAAGATTTAATAAAACAAAGGAAGACAAACTCTTACAAGTGAGTGACACTTTAAAAGGAAGTAATTAATCATCTTTTGTAAATAACACGAATTTGCAAATTTGAATGAAGACACAGAGGTTTTACCTATTTGAAACAAATTTATTTTTCTATCCCAATTCAAGGTAAGGACTTTTTACGAGTTTATGGCCAGGTAACAGTGGGGCTCAATGAACTACCTGGCAAACCCAAGAAGATCCAAGATCCAATCTAGTGTACTCTTGAGGGAATCTTACTGTTTTCTCTAGGTTTCCTCATTTTATGACCAACTTAAGAAACTAGTATGCTGACTGCGAAAAATATTATGTGCTATAACTACAGCGCTCAAAAATTACTTACAAAAAACTGACCTCCCTGAAGAGCAGGGTGCCTGAAGAAAATAGACAGGAAAATCAGAATTCGAATAACGACACAATCACTATAGAGAATTTACTATATGCCAGGCACTGTAAACTTTAGGTGTAGCCGCTCATTTCTTCTTCCAAAGATGCCTAAGCGGTAGGTTCGATGGGTACTCCCATTTTCCAAATAATGAAACGGAAGCTCAACGAGGTTAAGTGGCTTGTCCAAGGTAATCCAGCAAGTGGCAATCTCGCTCCTGGTGCCACGCTCTTAATCGATGCACAAGTCTGCCTCCCCAGCTTTGCCTCTAACTAGCTATATGAGCTTGGGCAAGTCATGCCTATCCCCTTGGGCCTCAGTTTCTCTAACTGAAAATGAAGGAAATGTCTTAGAGATGTAAGGTCGCTTCCGAGTCCTAAGGGCTACAAGACCACACGTAACGGAGTTGGGGGAGGGGGGCGGAGGGAAGAGTTGAGGCTTGGGACCCGGCCGCAGCCCAGCATGCCGCGTCACATCTGCTCAAGTCAAGGCCTGCAGGGCTCCCAGCCCAGTCCCCTTCTCAGTACCGAGTTCAGAGCGAGGCGCTCCGTGGCTCAGGAATGCCGTGCATCCAACAGGCACTCAATAAAGGTGCGCCGATCCCGCCCCCGCGCCGCAAGCCCGACCCCAGCCTGGAGGAGTTACCCGTCCATTACATCCAGGTGCAGATAATCGGCCCCAGAGTCTAGCATCCGGAGGCACTCGGCCCCTAAATTGGCCAGGTCGCTGTTGAGGATGGACGGGCCAATCTTGCAGCCCGACGCCATGGTGCTCTTACCCCACGAGCCAAGGCGTCGCTACAATTGGGCGTGCGGCTTCAGCCCCGCCCCTTCCCCACACAGTCTTCCGGACTCCACCGGAAGCAGCTGCCCTGAGGCGAGGAAGTCCCGCCTTCTCCTGGTGGGAGGGGCTGCCGCTGACGGCCTAGGGGCGGGGCCTGGGGCGGGGATCCTTTCTCTTCCTTCTGGCCTTGATTTGTTGGGGTTTTTTTTGTCGGCTGCCGGGTAAGGGGATCCGAACCCTTTACCTTGGTGTTATAACACCACGCTCTAACCAACTGAGCTAACCGATCAGCCCTATTTTGTAAGGGGGTGGCCGGCAGGTAAGGGGATCCGAACCCTTGACCTGAGCTTTTCTTACTCTCTTTTCGGGTCTCCATTCCTCGCAGTACTCAGGGAGATTCTTAAGCCTTTCCGCTTTACTTCCCTGTGGTTCTCTCTCCTGGCTCTTGACGGCACTTTCCTTTTTGTTTCTTCATTTACTTTGCTTATGCGTTGCTTTCCTTTCCTCTCCAGCCTCTGCGCTTGCCCGTTAAAAAAAACAACAAAAACCTTCGTCCCTCTCGTCTACTAGAGCTGTTCTTACGAGCTGGAGGAATCTGCAAGATACCAGCTCGTGCCCTGGCAAGTCACTTCTCCCTGCCCCGGTGTTCTCATCTGCAGAGACAGTGCCCAGTGTTTAGGGTTGTTATGAGGATTGAATGAGCGAATCCAGGTAATGCTCCCAGTACGATGCCTGGTGCTCAGTAAGAAATGGTGATGGTTAGTGTTATTATTACCCTCCTTTTCTGTTTCTGCCCCTTGTCCCTCTTACCTTCTTTTTTAGTTTTTCCCTCTTAGCAATGCTCATTGACAAATTGTGGTACATTTGTTTACTGTTCTGGCACAATCCAGAAATGGGTAAAGGTGTTCCACTGTCAGATATGTCTAGGATCATTGGGTCAGAAGTAAAACCAAGTGAGGGGAAAAAATGGATTTAGCAAGAGCAATCCGTAGGGGGTAAGGATAGGGCACTTTGTACTCTTCAAAAAACAGAACTGGTGCTAACTTGGACCCCATGGTGTGTATGGCCACATTCAGAGGACAACCAGGTTTTTAATATTTCCACGGGGAAATCTACCAGTCATCCCAGCAGGTCATAACCTGAGCAGAAAAGTCAAATTGGAGTACCTGTCTCCCACTATACCTGTTCTGCTTTATTTTGAAAGGTAGGGTGGTGGAAGAGTAGAATGGGGCTCAGCTGGGGTGGGGATGGGAAATTGGAAGTGTCTAATTGAATGGTGACCTCAGAACAAACTCAGGGGGTTGGGGAGGGAGAGCAAGACATCCCCAGGGATCCAAAATGAACGTCTTCCTGAATGAGTTAACCTGTTCCCTATATTGAGAAATGAAACTTACTCCAGTATCTTAAATGTTTTTAGATTTCTTTTATTATATGTGCATATTCAAACACAGAAGTCTTAATATCTTTCATAAATATCTTTCATAAACATTTCAATATATATTCATATGCATTTTTTCCATGCTCTTTGGTCATTCACTATTCATAACAGACTATAGTCATCTGAGGGAAGTTGGCTGTGTAGTCAATCTTTTGTTATTAACCTATAAAATGGCTAATAAAGGATTTTCATCCTGTGGTCACAGTGACTTAAAAAATATTATGGAGGTACATTTATCTGTAATCCTAAATAATCCTGAAATAATGAAAGTAAATTTGTCTTAACACTTTTCCAAAGACATTTTGGCCTGAATTTATTTTTATTCTCCTGAGTGTCAAATCAAAGTTTGTTTCTGAAATGCTGCAGTTGAGACCCACTAAAGTAAATGAGGAAGTGGGACTTTTTACTCACTGCTAAGACAAGGCCATGGAATTTGAAGTGTGAGGTCACAGGGCAACAGCATGACTCGGTGTGATAGCAGCAAATTCTAGAGACTCTGCTCCATTAAAGTATCCTGTATAACTTGAGGAAGAATATTTAATTCATGTTTTGTAATTCTATTCATTTATGACCCTTTTGTCCCTATAGATCCAACACATCCCCTATTCTTGTCTCAGATGCTCTCAGAACTGGACAGCAGAGTGGAGAAAGTTCTTCGTTGATTACAGGGATAGACGCTATAGAAGAGAGATGTCACCACCCTCTCTATGGTACTCTTGGAAGCTTGAAATAGCAAACCAGCTACTCCCAGCCTGTGCAACAGGCCCTAACCAGATCACCAATACACAGATTTTTCCCCTAGCATTGCCATGCCCATCTATGCCCTTTGACACTGTATAGTTCTCAGTGCTTTGTCCCAGTGCACTCAATAACTCAGTTTCCTTTTCAAAAAAATCAAATAACTTATCTAATAGGATTATAGAAAGCATCAAATGCTGAAAAATTAAAGTAAAATTTTTTTTATAGAAAATGCTGTATCTAGGATTTCAACTGGTTTAATTGAGTCTGAGTAGTACAAATCTACACTCACTATCATGGATGATACATGTTTATTCCAAGGTCTCTCCAAAAGTTAATTTCAGAGGAAGCAACCTCTTTTTTGAATCCAGTTTTTTATATATTAGAAGTGGGTGCCTGTTTTATTTTTCCTCTGAATAAGATACATATCATTAAGTATCATAGCTTAAGAAGTTATCTGTCTCTCCAAAAGTTAATTTCAGAGGAAGCAACCTCTTTTTTGAATCCAGTTTTTTATATATTGGAAGTGGGTGCCTGTTTTATTTTTCCTCTGAATAAGATACATATCATTAAGTATCATAGCTTAAGAAGTTATCTGTTATTACCAATACTGTATTTATCATATACAATAATTAGCTTTTAGTCATGAACTCAATATTTTGAACATTACAAAACATTGTCCATTATCTTGAACTTTTTTCTAATCTTCCCCAACTATTGTTTTTTGTTTTTTTTTGTTTTTATATAGTTATTCCTTCAAACTCCAGGCATCAATACTCCTGAGAATACATCTTGTGACAGTCTTATGCACATACATATAGATACTTTAGTTATTTAGTTTAGTTACACATAAACATTCAACACATTACATTCAACACATTTAAGGGCACCTTAAATGGAACAGATGCGCACATCTGCAAAATCTCAGTAGACCTAGTATGAAAACATTTCCACTCTATAAGGCCCTGTTTCTCAGAGTGGAGGCTTTTTTGCAAAGTACAACATTACTTGGCTTATTGAAAAAGTTCCTAACAGACTTCCATACACTAGAGTGAAGGAGTCAGGCTAAAAGGCAGACAGACCAGCATAATTACGTTCAAAACAGCCCAATACATCTAAAATATATATAAAGGTATTTAGGATTCTTGTTGGATATTTCATAATCTTCTTTGACCCCTTTACTTTTTAAATATTTGATACAATTACACATAGAGAATTTGAATCAAGAATTAAGAAACTGGAGCAAAGCACACACATATAGAGAGACTCACATAGCCCAGACACTTATAATTACCAAACATAAGGCCTCTAACGCTAATTGAGCAGCATCATTTTTAACAGGCAAAATATATAAGCTTAGAATCATAAAACAATTTACATGTATATTTCTGCACTTGAGAGTTAATTCAGCATTATGTGTAAATGATGTGAAAATACTGTAAAGCATAAAGGAGGCTATTTACCTCAATTTTCTGAATTTTTAGATTTAAAATTTTTAGTTTTGTTCTTTTACCTTTAGCTCATAGATATCTTTCATTCTCTTAGTGAATGGGACCATAACCCCATACTATATTTGAAATTATAAATCACAATATAAACAATGCCTATTTAATAAGCGATTATTACATAAAAATAATTTTCCTTTATGATTAGGGTGGGTTTAGTAGGTTTCCTCTTTATATACATTTTACAGCCAACATAGCCAAAGTTAAGCATACAGAATGTGTTTTTAACTCATCGCAATGTAATCGAAGTCTATATTTAACTTCACCTTGAGGACTAGAAAAACACACACACACACCCACACCCCACCACCACACCAATTTAGGTATCTATATTAGTTTTTTATATGCTTAGAAGTTATGTAACAGTTTTCTAATGTAAACTGTTAAAATTTTGAAATTCAGTTTTGAACCATACCATGCCCAGCCCTGCTACAGGATCAATAACATACTAGGTTTTGGCTTCACAAGCCTTCTAAAGTTTATACTTTTCTTGAAGTAACTGAAGTTCAAGGCCTATTTGTAAAATATACAAGCTTGCTGTGTCTGTGAAGAAATTGCTTACTTTATATTTTTTTCCTCAAAAACTTAGATGTCCCAAGGATCATTATAATATTGTAACTATTGAGAAAAAGTTATTTTATTGAACCAATTCTAACAACACTAACCTTAATGTCTGAAAATATGCCCTCAAAGGCAGGCACAGGATACTGTAAGGAAAAGTAATCACATATCCCTAAATCTCCTTATCTTGGAATTGATGTAGTCAGGGCTAGAAGTAGGAATACCATCTCTTTCAAGCTATTGTATTTACTTTTAGTTTTTATAGTAACATAGGCTGTTTAGGTTCTTCTTAATTCAGAATTAAGTCTGATAGTTTCTAGAATAGTCTCTGTCTAATGTGATTGATTATGAAATGGAATGATTTATGGCATTAGCATTTTGATTTACAACATGCAATGAAAGTGACAATTGAAAAATAAATATTGAAAAGTCCACAGCTCTAAAAATAGTATTTTTTAATTTTTCTAAATGACTGTTTTGTTGATCAAAAGAAAAATGGCTGCAAGTTTGTTTGTTATTTAGTTTCCCCAAACTAATATTATCTTTATTGATTATTTTAATGTAAATTGCTACTTGTATAGCCACCTGATTTAATATTTTTGAAACTATAAAAATAAACATTTGCGTGAGATGTATAAGGTGAGTAAGCTGAAAAAATTGCATTTCTTTTTTTTTTTTTTTTTTTTTTTTTTTTTTTTTT
>NW_007726711.1:319678-346016 GCF_000696425.1 Galeopterus variegatus
ACTCTGAATAATAGAAAAGAAAAAAGATGATCGTGGAATTCAAGGGTTCATTCCTCAGAGGAAAAGTGTTGCTTATAAGAGAAATCATAATAGGATCTTTCTCTTAAAACAAAAAACAAAATTGTTTTTAGTTATTGTTGGTGGTAAGTCTTTTTTTTAAACATTTTTATTTGTTTATTTTTATTTTTTTTTTATTTATTTTTTTTTTTATTTTATTTTTTTGTCTTTTGTCCTTTTTTCCGTGTCCGGCAACGGATCGCAACCCTCAGTGTTGCCCCCGTACCGGACCGGGGACCGGCAACGGGATCGCAAGCCTCGGTGTTGCTCCCGCGCCTCGCTCAGCCAGTGAGCGGGAGCCGGTCTGTATGTGGGATCCGAACCCTCGGACGGGAGCGCCGCCGCGCTTCCCAAGCGGCGGACTTATCCAGTGCGCCACCGGGCCGGCCCAAAAAATTGCATTTCTTTTTTAGAACATATTGTAAATATTCCTATGCAAGCAGCACTGAAATAGTATTTATTTTCATCTACTCAAGGCTTCTTAAATCATAAACAATGTTTAGTGAAATGGCTCTTTCCCCATATTCCTCCCTGGTTTTATGGTTTTTCACATAACTAAATCCTTTTAGCCATCGATTTTTAAGATGTTTATGAAACATTATGCATATTGGCAGCAAAATCTACTCAGATTTGTGCCACCCATTGGATGTAAAGTGCTGTCGTATAATTATTATTTTTCAAGCAAAAATATTCAACTTTCAGCAGAGTGATCCCTTCCAAGTCTTCTCTTTACCTGCAATGCTTACAAGATACAGAATTAAACATGAGACTCATCTAGGACTACATCCGTCTCCCCCAGCTCAGTGGGAGTAAAAGTGAACTGGCTGGACAGCAGGGGGTTCTCCATGCCGTTTTCCTCGCTGATGTGAAGGACAGTGTCTCCATGCTGTAGGAGGCTGGATGTCTCCAAGCCTGTGAAGTCATCAGGATCTGAGAGTTGAGTAGAGAGGAGGCTGTGTGCGGCAGCACCTTGTGCTTCTGTGTCCTCCTCCTTTTCTCCTTCAGCGGAGACAGGCTCACTCTATGATCAAAAGGATCATAACATCATGGAAAGGTAGTATGGGGACCAGAGAAGAATATCACAAAATATTGTCTGGATGTAATGTGACAAAGAATCAGAAAGCCAGTCCCAGTTCCAGCCTTGCTGTAGGTAAGATCTTACACAGGCCCTTTCTGCTTTCTAAACCTTAGTTTTCTAACCTGTAACATGAGCATAACTTTTTGTCCTGCTGCTCTTGTAGACTGTGAGAATCAAATGAGATAATAATGGTTAAGTGTTGAAATACTTTTTAACTGCTAAAGACTAGGCAAATGTATACAGTAATATTGCCCCTTGGTTTTCTTTAAATACCACATGAGAAGAATGTGGAACCTATAGAAATTTATTTACAAAAATCAAAAGAAAAAAAATATTAAAACAAGAAAAATATTAAGAAGAAAATTATCAAAACAATGAAGAAAAAGATAAAAACAAAAAGCTCCTCTCAGGACACAGAAGACTCTATAGTTAAAGGGGTCATCTAAATTGGTAACTGGTTTTTTTCATTAAACTATCTTTCAACTATGTATTATATACCTTTCTTCAATGATTATTTTAGCTACAAAATATTTTCTCTTAGGTTTTTCATAACTGAGATTACCAAGACCTCCCTTGGTCCTTCTTAAGTAGATATATTCTTGGCTGTATACTTTATGTAGATTTTCTTTTTCAAGATGGCAGGACCAGTGTCTGTTAGGATAACAAGGCAGACCCAGACTTCATTATCTGGAATAAATTTGCATGTACAAGTGGTTCCTAGAAATAAATATGCAGGGAGCAAGCCCTGCCTACTTCTCTAGTGCCCTCACCTGCTTGGGAGACAGGCTGTGGAGATCTGCTACAACTATGGCAGGGGAGGATGTGAGCACTGGTTCGTCCATTCCCTCTGGTTTCCTAGATGGGGCTGGGCTGCAGCCCTGTGGTTGGCCTGTGGCAGGAAATGTGTCTACTGGGGCAGCTGCTGGCTCTGGCTGAGCTTCAGTGAAGGTCACAGATCGTTTCTGGTCTGCTGTAGGTCAAAGATGAGGCAGTAAAAGGGGGTGACAATTGGGGGAATCAGACTGTCAGCGATTAATAACTGGCTTTAATGTATTTCCTGGCTTTTCTTAATAAAGACATTGCTGGTTTATTGATAAATGAGAGCATGCTTGACCATTTTGTACATGTTTTGATTTCATCTTCTTCCAAAGAGTAGAACTTGGGTAGAAAAATCATTTTTACATAAATAGCCTAAAACATGATTTGCATAGAGCATTAGGTGAAGATGATCATCCTTCATAACAACTGCCAATAGGACTTTAAAGTCCCTATTAGTCATGATACTTTTATCTTTAGTAAGATATGTAACAAATCTATTTTCTGGGTTGATTAAAGAAAACACATTTTCTATGGTTAAATTTTAAAGTATTAGCAGACTCTTCCATTTTCCTAGGTTCACAGGAGTAGGAACAGGGGTTGGGGAAGGTGAGAAGAAAAAAAGTCACTGAAATGTTCTGAGAAACTTCTTCCCTTAACCTAGCAACTCCCCAAAGGTGCTTATCTGCATCAACTCAGATTCTGCAGGCCTTCCCAGCTGAGCGGCATGGTATCATATCAATGGTATAGTCAGAAGGGACACAGGAGGCCTCACCAGATGGCTTTGTTTTAGGTTGAATGCTCCTGCGAGTGGTTGACAGCCGAGCCCCATGGCGGTTTTTGGATTCAGTCTGAGTCTTCTGACGTGATAGAAGAGGACGTCTTAGCTAAAGAGAATAGGCAGAATAAAACTGGCAAGAAGGTCTGACCGCCTGGGGGAAAAAACGCTGTGCTCAGAGGATATGTTTCTGTGGACTCTTATGGTTGTTCCTTACATTTATAGTGAATAAACTTTTTTCTACATATTTAACTGCAGGCACACATCACTTAACGAGAAATGTGTCATTGGGCATTTTGTTGTTTTGTATATCATAAAATGTACTTATACAAACCCAAATGGTATAACCTACTACACACTTAGGCTATCTGGTATACCTTATGGCTCTTACGTAACTCGTTGCACTATGGTGTTATGATGGCTATGACCTCACAGGGCAGTAGGAACTTTTTAGCTCCATTATAATCTTATGGGACCACTGTCTTATATGCGGTTCATCATTGTCAAAACATCCACGACTATATAAGTATTTTCTAGCATCCCCTTTAACCAGTTTATCTCCCAATTGTTACTCCTTTATATATCCTAAGAACATGAATTAACATAATTTAAAATTGTAAATTTGAGAATTTCAGTGATTTTAGGATGCAAAACTAGTAACTATTGCTCAGTGATCAACCTTTGCTCATTTAAAAGTTTTAGTTGAACATAAGCCAACTTTCAAAGGGGAGGTTTATTTTAAAAAAACCTCAGATGCTGACAAAGTGTCTGGTACCCGTGTCAGTGCTGGGAAGCTCCCACCGAGGCAACAGTGCAAAACCGCATTTAGATTTTGTAAAGATGATCTTTACTTCAATTTCAGTTTTAAATTAAATCATTAATCTTGAAATGAGGAAGAAAGGACTTTATCTTTGCCTCTATGCAGAAACAGTCCTTCAATTAACTGTATAATAAATCTTCTGTCAGTAAGTTTGGCTGGGAGAGAAGGTTTCTGGATAGGGAACAAATAGAATTATAGGCCCATTTACTTTACTAAGTAATCAGCTTTGCCAAGAAGTTTCAAATCTAAATAGAAACTCAAAACTCTCAGCTTGCTAAGCAACTTACCATGTTTTAAAGTTGCTCTGTATTGTTTATTTCAGGTAGGGAGAAGGCAAAATATAATCTTAATATACATAGATATTAAAAATTGAGTAGAGGTTCTATTTCACAGGATGATTCTCCTAGCCTCTCAGGCAGGGGCTGCTTACCTGTCTCAGGCCCCTCTTCCTCCCCAGTGGCTGTTGAATGAGGAGGTTCTGTTGGCCAGGCTCACTCTGTACACTTGCCACCCTGTCAAGCATCAACAGTGTTAGTGCACCCTGGAGAGAGCACGGAAGAAAATTCTCTGGTGGGTATTTGGCAAAACCACTAGTGTCACTTCAAAGATTCCATTATCTTTGAAGGATGGTTGGGAAAGAATCCCTGGGATGGGGGGTTTTAAAGGTTTGGGAGTGAGGACAAGGCCTTGTAGCCCCAAACTGCCAAAATTGAGATTCTGTTTTCAATCACTGATGTATCTATTTTTCAGCAAAACATTGATTCGATCACACCCCTGGTTTGGAAGCCACCAAAAGGTTTAAGATGTCATATTCTAATCTCAATTTTTTTTTTTCCAAGGAGAAGGGAAAAGGTGGTGACAAACAAACACAAACAACTCTATCACATGGATGGGAACAACTTTTTTAAAGTTTCAGTTTAAATGAAAGTAAGATGGACAAATATCAAACACATCAGACACAGAATCCATTTGGGTGAAGGGGCACATTCAACATATGTTTGCAGCCTGATGTCTCCGTGACTACTGAGTAAATGAATAGTCACGTGGGTAGATAATTAAATGTTTTTTAAAAATGGTTTTAGATTTAAAAGGCTGGCAAAGTAATTAAGCTATTATTATAACTCAGGAGCTTTAATATTGAGTAACTGCACTCGAACATATTGTGCAGTTTATAGAAGCAACAATCTGCTCCCCCCAAATTTACTGTGTATGTGTGTCTTTTATATGCAAAGATGAGTACTGGCAGTGGTTGCTATTTTAGTGTTGGGTTAAGCTGAAAATACTGACATGGGCCCATGGTCTTTTTCCATTCTACATGCATGTATAATAGGTATTTATAATGGGATTGTGGGTGGAAAAAAGAAATATACTGTGCCCCAGAGAACATTGTAAGCTGCAGATGATGCCAATGTGATTATGTGGTTAATGGGTAATTACTTCTGCTTTGGCTTTGCAAAAGGAGAGTCATCTATAGATAAGTTTTTAGAGTAAAATTTTCCACAGAGAAATCCAGAGTCAGCAACTGTCTAGAAAAAAGAAAGACTATATACATTCATTTCCTTTTTTTTTTTTTTTTTAAATAGGCTACCTAAATACCAAGTTGCAGCTGTAGGGAGAGAAATTGGTGGCTAGTTGGGCAATCAGATGTTTCCCCTGTTGTACTAATAACTGGTTAATCATCATATAGCTGACACAGTCACACCTGTCATTTTTTTAAAGTCTTAAATTTCCACTAGAAGAAAATCAATGATTCACAAATGGGGTTTGTCAAAGTTTTTATGTAATGGGGATGTAATTACACCATTTGGGGTATATAATAAAAAATTCCCTAGAGAGTACAAAAGACAGGTGTTTTTAAACTTTCTTATTCTCCTGAATATGAAGTTCAAAAGATCAGTGTACATTATCCTCATACATATATGACCTTTCTATGAAGATGGAAAATAACCCCAAAGGAACAATGCAGTAAATTCTGATGAGCAATCCAGACTATGTTGCTGGCACCTTTGAAATGACATCTCCTTATTAATCATACATTTTAACACGTGTCCGTTAAATTGAAAAGAGTATTCAATTGAATTGACCATATGCACAAAAGTAGAAACAAGTTTCTCCCAATACCAAGCAAAGCTTTCATTAGAATGGATTCTTCATTGACATCTAAATGTTACCTCAGTTCCCTTGGCCGTAAAGGGAGGTTAATACTTACCAACTACCTCCCATTAAGGTAGAGAAAAGAAGTTAGTTGATGTAAAGTGGTTTGAATATGAAAAGTGATGAATATAGCATGCTTTATTATTTTACATTTCATGTTTGTAATGAGTTTATTGCTTCTAGAACACTAAGAGGAAGTAGGAAATAAAATGTTATGAAAATAATTGGGTAGAGAAAATGAAATCGAGGCAGTCCACTTGTCTCATTTTTATTCAGTAATCTGAGATTGTGAGAAAAAATGGTGCAAGAAAAGAAAAGAAATACAAGTTACTCAGGGAGTATTAAATATCAAAACATAATGGTAATTTCACGATGATTATTCCAAGGGAGAATCATAAGCATCAAAATTTTCTCTATGGATAGAGAGGCTTATATCTAAGAAATGCACCAAGTTTATAGCTTTAGTATTTAGATGTTCTCTGTAAATGGTATGGCATCTCATTGTAGAATGCACACATCAAAGAAAAACTATAGAGCATGTCCTTGGAAATATATCCCAGCCGATAAATTATATTCTCCCTAAAAATGTGAAACTAACATGTTTATATTTGGAACATTAAAGGCTGGCTTAACTGTGTACAGTTAGGACACAGTTTATTAATAATAAATAGCTGGAAAAGTTAGCAATGGAAGTAATTTATGCAGAACACGTTTCTTTTTCTGGGGTCTATATCAAATCAGAGTTGCATATAAAAAGTAGTTTCAATTTAGCTTCTCTCTATCTCATGTAATATATCAGTCATCTGAAGAATCTGTGATGTGTGACTTTAAGATATGCAATACTAAAATGAATCAGGAGAAGACCAGATGTTTGCACTATATTATACGCCATTTTCTATTTCAATTCTTTTTTACACAACCCTATCATAATCCTGACCTACCACAACTGCAATAATCAAAATTATTTTCCCCTTTAGGGAAACACTATGTTTTACTTGATGATCTCAAGTTTTAAAATATTAAACTGCAATAGGCCATTGGATCCTTTTGAATAACTAAAATATTTCATGTATCATGGTCATGAAAAATAACTCTGAAAAGTTGAGACTATGTCAAGATATGTCAGAGTAGTGAGACAAGTTCTAAAACCTCTGTTCTATACAGAAAACTAGTTTCCTGAAAGTTTTAAACATAGGAATGAGAAATAGCTGATTTCCACTGTTTTGGCTAATAGAGTAAAACAATAAAAATCAAATCAAGTAAAACTTTCTAAATTGAAGCTAATATCTTACAACATATTTAGAAATAAATTATCTCTTGGATTTTTGAGCTGCCAAAAAATACCACTATGGTAAACTGTATAATGGTCTAGGTTTTAGAGAATTAAATGCAGTTGGGGCTCATTAGAACTGATGTGACTCAAACTGTCTACAAAAACAAAAACGCCTCATTTGAAATGCAAGAAAGTAATTTACAAGCTAGAGAAATTTAGACAATGTTAGGAAGATAATTCTGACACAAAGTACCTCTTTTCCCCTTTCAGCATGATGGCCTGGATTGTAGTGAATAAATATGTATATATCTGCTAATGTAATATACACCCAGTAGTATTTCTTAAAATAAAGGATGGGCGAACAAGGGGCCATTCAGTAATGAAATAAGAATTCATATCACTCATCTCAAATTACAAAAAAAGATTACAGATTGAAGTATACTTCATAAATAAAACTTTTTAGAAGCACTGGGTGAAATCAGCATGCAGAAAAGTGAATTGGTATTTTTATTGTTTTTATCTGTGTCTTTGGTTTCCATTTTAATATAGTTAGAAAAATCTAGATGTGGAACACAAGACACGCAGCATAGTCATTTACTCTAAGTGATCGACTTGTGATGGGAATGCATAACACCTGCACCGAAGGAGCCATGAGACATTTGTATAGAACAGAGAAATACACAGTAAACTAAATCCTACTTTCTACTTTCCCAATAAAAGATTATGTTTGAAATTTACTTAGCCTGCAAACAACATGCAAGAAAATAGATTTTATGTGCCACAGAATTAAGAGATTAGAAGCTGGAATCAGATTGAAAAGGGGGAATAATCTGGATCTTAGATATCCTGTAGGAACTGATTTAGCAATGGCAAAGTACATATCTGTGTATCACAGCACACATTTTCTTAGCCATTAATTCTCAGTTTCATAAAAAGGTTGGTTTATTTTTCCTTTTAGTTTGAGAGTACTTGCCAAGTTTTTATACTTTGAAAATGTGGGTGATCATGAGATGGATTCCACTAAATAGGATACTTTTATTTCATCTCACCTAGGCTCTATAGACATGTTCAAACTTGAGCCTCGCTCCTATTTTTCACTATGATTAAAATTACCCTTATAGAATCAAATAGCATTGTAATCTTTTTTTTAAATTAGAGTTCACTGTCAATTCCTGTCTTTTAAAATGTTCTAACATGTCTGAACAAAATCTAACTCTCTAGTATAAACATCCCATCTTAACTGCTTTACAACTTCTCTTTCTCTCTATTCTTCTGGAGAGAAAATATATCGTGCGCGCGTGTGTGTGTGTGTGTGTGTGTATTCAAAGAAATTTTCAATAGGTATGCAAAATTTTTATTGGTTTTCACCTATTCATCAGGTTATCTTGGTCTCTTCCTCATTTAGCTCACTCAGTCCAACTTCTTGCCCCTTTGGTCTAAACAAGTACTCTTTCAAAAGCAAAATCCAATAAATGTGTTGAAAATGTTATGGATCAGGGGTGGGAGATGCATTTTCCCCTTATACATGCTTCCTGATATTCTCTAAGTTCTTGGGACCAGATTTTCCTTAGGACTACTTTGGGTATATTTTGGGTCCTGAGTGCTGGAGTGTGTGCTTAAATGTACTTGACATGGTTGATGCCTTACTGCTCTAGGATTTTAAGAATCTGAAGCACAAAGAAGTCTCATGCCAAAATAAGAAAGCCTGGAAACCAAATATAAAAAGTATATATCCTATTTTGTGAACCCACCTCCTAGTAAATGCCAAACGCTCCTCTCCTCCAAAGAGAACTTGGTGACACAATGGAATTCAAGAGATACACACTTGCAGCATGTGGCAAAGGTGGATGTGCTACTGGCTGGTGGCATGCCTCCGCGTTAATAGAACTATTTCAGAATCCAAAGTGAGTACCTCAATTTCCCATTTCTGGATCATGGCAACTAGGTGACTGACACCCAGAACTAAAACAAAGTTACAGGAACAACAGATCAACAACAGTTGATCTAAGACAGTCATCAAAGTACTGACATGACTGACTAATTCAGTTGTAGATAAAATCTATAGCTTTGGCTCTGAACCAGTCTGACCTAGCAAGAACTTTGGGTTTATTCCCATTTACACCGGACCCAGGGCAGACTGAATTGGTTTAGTTCAAATAAATCATTTGAACCTTGAGCCAGCCAGAGTGGGCCAAATCCTTTGGAGAATTCAAAAATAAACTCAAACTCCTGCCTTATCTTGCCACTCCTGGACGAGTACTTACTCATCAAGAGTAGAATTTGGCCTAATTGGAAAAGCCCCAGCACAAAGGCAGCCAAGTGGAAGTCTGATTTAATACCTTCTACTTTCATTAGGCCACTGGAATTATCTTCTAATCAAGGCTTTCCTATTTCACATGTAATCTTAAGCATTAAACAAATGCATTCTATGAAAGCAATAGTCATCCTGCTAGACTTGGTTCAGATTTCTTCAAACACTGTGAACAATTAAGGGAACCCTCTTAAAGATTGTTTTGTTTCTAAACTTCTTCCTTGTCCCCAAAGCTCCTGCTAATGGAATTAAGTCTGCATTCTGCAGCACTTCCACATTTACCACCAATAAGAGACTGATCTGTCAAGGCAAGGGCTCGCAAACACAAATGAATGTCATGACTTATGGGTCCAGTTAAAAAAAAAAAAAGATATGTCCCATGATGTGATTTTTCAATCACAAAAGAAAATGTGAAATCTGAACAAGATGCAAAGAAAATGAAAAAAAAAAAAAAAAACCAACCAAAAGACAACCTTTGACAGGAACAGCCTCTCAACATTTCCTCATCTTTGTGATAAAGCAATAAACGCGGATGTATGTTGTACTCACTATATAATGCAAACCTGAAAGGGAATGTTTTTCTCTTGAGATGGAACAAAGACAGTCCAAGGATGAACAAGAAGCATTACCCCTAATGAGGACTGGTTGAGAGGTGTGAATCAACAGCACAAGATTAGGAATGTTTGACGTGGTTTATCTGAGCGTTAAAGGTGCAGTCCCCTTTTCTGAAGCTTTAAACCAATAGCCAAGACATTATATTGTTTGTACCATAGGATTGCTCTTACTTACCAAGAAATGTGTGTATCTAATATTTCATGGCAAGTTTTGGAGTCGACTTTGTGCTAGAACGACATTCTTTCCATAAATGTTTGAACAAGCTTCTACAATAGCCTGCCAAATAGCATGCATCAAAGAGAAGGACTTACATAAATTGTACCAACATTACTACTCTTCTTATAGCATTATTGTTTTCTTATCATCTGTGGTATTAGCTAAAAGACCTGTCTCAATTTAATAAGGGGATTCTTGATGATGGGGAGTTGTATTAAAATGCCTATGAAAAACAATTCTCAATGAATTTCAGTGTGGGGGGAACGATTAGAGGGGATAAATTTAACATTTGGCCTATCAAACTTTTTAGATATCCATGGGACAAGTCCCATAGAGAATTCCACGTTTTTGTCTTTGTTTTTCTGTAACCTTTTTAGGCCATTTGTGATTAAGCTGAAAATGAAGGAGGGTTTGCTACACCTTTGACTTCCAGGCTCGTGTGTTCATGAACAACAAAGGGCAAGGTATGGAAATAGGTATCAAGACGGGGCGAGAGGAGACAGGGAGACAGAGGAGACAGGGAACAGCTAGTTTCCCAGCACAGACACCAATAGACAGGTAGCATTGACACTGTACCTAGAGAGGCTGCCCTCAGCGGCCAGGCCCTGGGAGTCATCGAGGACATTAGGTTCACTGCAGGAGGGGTAGGGAGATGAAGCATTTAGGGAAAGAAAATAAAAAAAAAAAAAAAAAAAAAAAGAAAGAAAAAGAAAAAAGGCATGCAATATTCTGCTTCCAAGAACCAAAAATAAATAAATAAATTTAACAGAACAAGGAAGGAAAAGGAGACAGTCAACCATTTCACCTTGTGCTGGGTTTGTCAAGACATAGGACTTGAGGCAATGGGGGAGGAAGGACTTTGGATGCATACGACTCTCAAAGAGGTCTATTTATTGTTCAAGAGTTAAAATTAGCTCTAAATGGACCCATGAGCTCCGAAATGCATTGCAGAATGAGGCTGTAGAAGATGAAACTGTCATTTCTTCAGTGACCATTTGGCTAGGTGGTTATAATTTTTAACCTGTTTTATATATGCGGTGTTTCATTGACCAAGACCCTTTCTTCTCTCTCGCAAATTCTGACATTATCACACAGAAATCACTTACCATGAACTGCCACAACCACTCTTGGAACTGATGCCATTGCAAACAGCAAAGAAAGAACCCAACTTCCCCTGCTAATTTTGCAATGAAAATGCAAGTAAACAAATGGAAGAAAGATATCTTGGAAAATTCACGTGGAACTTGCCTTTACATCCTTACTCTCCGTTCGCTAGTGACTGAATTGTAAATGCCAAAAGAAGAAACCTGTCAGGTTGGTGATGGAATAATAAAATGCTTTTATCGATTTATTTGGATGTAGCTGAACTGAGATTTGTGAGCAGAAACTGTGTTATACTTTATCTGTCTTTACTTCAGTGCCTAGCATTGAGCTAAACGCCCATGAGGCACTCAATAAATACTTGTTAAATTGGATGGAATTAAATCATTTAAAAAACTGGAGTGCCTGCCTCCAAAGAATCAAGGTTTACCTAATTGTACACTGTAAAAATAGCCTGTTTTAAAGAAGAGGTTCACTTTTGCTAATGTACAGAGACAATATTCCCTTCACTATTCTTCCCAAATCTGACTCAATACAAAAGGGTTTACCCCTCTCTCCATATATTTTTAAATTCATAGTATTTTTACAGTAGAAAAAATTTTATCCATGGAAACAAATTAATCCCTTAATGGATATGTAGAAAGGGAATTGATGGCCTGGTTATTCTAGGTAAATACCAAACAAGCAAACAAAAATGCCATTTAAAATTCCTACAGTTCTGTAAATCTAAATAAAACTTTTAAATAAATTACTATTTTTCTCTCATTCTTGATAGAACCTTGCATATTGCTAGTAATTAAAAATAAATTCATCCTGGCCTACAGAAGACATTAAAAAATATAATATATATGTATATATGTATATATAAATAAATTCATAGTTATGCTTATGTGACTTTACATTTTTTTATTTGGACCTGTTATTGTTTGGCTCCTATTTTGTTCACACATTTCATTTATGAGACTTTCTTTTCAAAGAAAAAATTACCAAATGGTAGGTAAAACAATCTTTTACAATGATAGGAACTTTAATATCTTATTAATCTTTGTAATAATTAAGTGATACTTATATAAAATATTGCTTTCTTAAAAAGCATGCAATTTACTTGTTCACCTTTTATGATTTTCCCCTATTCTTTGATATTTTCCAAACCTAGGTTTTATTTCACAAATTTTATTTCATCTCTGTAATTCTTGAGCCATTTGCAAAAGGATTTAGGTACAGGATAATTACTTCTGCATATAAACTGGTTTTGTCTGATCATTACAAAGTGCCCTGACTTTTATTATTTTCCATGTGTGAATTCTACCACAATGAATTTATAGGTATTTAAAATAAGTAAGAAACTAACTAAAATCACACAAGGAATTAAAAGATTTCAATTCTGGAAATGAAAATATCATTGGTTCTTAGATAATGTTTTGACTCATGTCAGATCATTTTCTGTATTATAATTTTATTGTATATATATCTTCGAAGTTATTTTACTTATACTCTTAAAAGGCAGAGAACACATGAAAATGTTTAAAAGGGTTTAGTCATAGGATCATAGAACTGTAGATAGAGAAGTTACTTTAAACATCATTTTAGCCAAGCTCCTCATTGCACAGAGAGCTGTTGGGCTATTGTTAAATGTGGGTTTTTGTTAAAACTGTGGGCTATTGTTAAATGACCTGCCCAAGATCCCATATAGTGGCATAGGTCCTTTTCTGCTTGGTTAGGCATCACTGCCTCTGACTGAACACTGATGACATGTCAGAAGCCTAAACATTACCAGATATATCAAGGTGGTCCTATACTCTTGCCAAGTTCTCATTATTAGTTTAGCTGATGATAAATCTGAAATACAAGAATGTCATTTGACAACCAAAAAGAAGACTATGTAAGGAGAGACAATGCTTGGATCAGAAACCAGGATCCCTCCTACTAGCCTGGCTTAGAAAACTATGTGAATTTTTGCCTGCAGGAACCTAGTTGAAAAGTCCTTTGTTGAATGGTCTATCTATAGACATTACTGCTGCTCGCTTCTCTTTCAATCTTTGTAGAATAACAGGAATGCATTTTCAGAATCTACCTTTGCCCCCAAATGCAGAGTGTAAGATAGCTGTGGCTCTTTACCTCTGGCTGGGTAACATGCCCACCTCAGCCTGAGGTGCAGACATGCTGGAGACGTGACTGGAGAACCGCCTCCTTCCAATGGCACTCAGGAGGTAAGCTTCTTGCTCACTTACCACACTGGGCATGCTAACAGAGTCATCTGAAAGGGGCAAAGGAATAGAGTGTTATAAAAACTTTGAAAATCATCAGAAAACCCCAACCCAAGTTGTACTTGGGTTCCATCCTTGGCTTGAGTACAACCTTAGGGCTGTCTCAAAAGCTAAATTATCACTGGTGCCTTTGCACAGATAAACTAAGTAAGACCTTTGGAGTAATGATAATTCCTTACGTCCACATATCTCCCACCCTCCTGGACTAGAAAAGCCTTTGTGAAATAAATGTAAATGTCTTGTCCATTTTTACAAGTAGATTATTTGTGAAAGTCAATAGGCAACTGCAAATTAAAAAGATTTTCAAAACACTAGAATATAGATTTTTTTAAAGATCCCAGGAATAGTTCAGTAAGGGACTTTGTTACTAAATGAGTCAAGTACATTTTCTTGACATTCAAAAACTGCATTCAGTATGTTTAATGATTTCTAGACTGCTGAGAGAAAGATTTCAGGAAAAATATTTGAAAAACTAGAAAATTTAGAAATAAATTGACATTCAAAAACTGCATTCAGTATGTTTAATGATTTCTAGACTGCTGAGAGAAAGATTTTCAAATTTTTTCAGGAAAAATATTTGAAAAACTAGAAAATTTAGAAATAAGTGCTTATTTTTACCTACATTTCAAAATTTATGTGATCTTGTTTTCTCCATTGAAGCAGAAATTAATGTACTCAAATCCATATGAAAGTTAAACTTAGCATGGTATTTGTGACAATGGACCTCATTCTAAAAAAGCTAATGTTTGCTGCTGAACACTATAAACATGCTTCGATAAACATATTGGGTTTTGGTGAAAGTATGCTGCCATATAAGATCATCTGATGTCATTTATTTAAAATACCTTAAGTGATCATATTTCTAATTGAACTTATTCTAAATTAAAAAGGTGAATATGAAAAGTGCTAGATATTTTAATTTGATATATAATAACTGACTTGAAATTGATTCTTATTATAGAATAATATTTCCTTTTTAGATGTATTCACAGAGAAGGGAATGAGCAAATGTTCCTTAAAAATATGAAAAACATGGTAGGATAGATTGAGCTATTTTACAAAAGCCTTTTCTACAGATCCCTTTGATTTTTTTCCCCCTTATTTGAACTCATATATCACTTAACACTCCCCCAACATTCATTTGGTGATTAATCATGTGCTGTCTTCCATTAACCCTTTTGTTAAGTGTTCTTTATCGGAAATGCCTATCATTTCCTCTGCAAGACAATGTCTAAGATCTTAGAGGGCAGAGAACATATCTTTCTCATACTTCCTTGTTCCTTGTCTTATACCTGATAGGTCTTAAAACAGGTTTGATGATTGAATGGGAAAATAGTTTAATTCAAAGCAGTCAACAATCTGGCTTTCAAGTCCTTCCCCATATAAATTAATACACGCCCACATCACAACCACACTGCAACATTTGTTTGCAACCCTGCTTTCATTGGGATGGTTGTGATGTATGAGAACAGAGAAATTAGCAAAATATTGCATGTCTCCCCATCCCCCCTACCCCCCACCAGTATATGAGTGTTGGCTCTTGGCCAATTATATTCCTGTTTATGTCTTCTCTAATTTTCTTCCCTAGCTCCTTCCTACTGGTTAGGTCATCTACTTATTCATAAGGTTACTTGCAAAATATATTTACCTCTACAAAAGATAGATTGTATAATTTCTCATCATTAAAAAAAAATTGCTGGGAGATACTACTTCAAGCATTAAAGAAAAATGGATTTTACTTTAAGTTCTGAACTGTTACCAGGACTTAACAGATATTTAAACCATTGATCCTTGTCTTTCATTTTGTTTTCTTGGTTAAGATTTTTCAAGATTTACCTAATTACAACCTCAGGTGTATTTCCATGGGCAGTCACCAGGGTGATTTAGACACAAGTATGTCTGCAGGTCGGGTACAGGAAAATATGATTCTCTCTTCATCTGACTAAATATAAATTAAAACTAAATCTGGAAATATTACTGTTAAATTTTTTTTTTTTTCCTTTTTTGTCTTTTTTCGTGTCTGGCAATGGAATCGCAACCCTCGGTGTCGCGCCCGCACCTCGCTCAGCCAGTGAGCGGGAACCGGTCTGTATGTGGGATCCGAACCCTCGGCGGGAGCGCCGCCGCGCTCCCAAGCAGTGCGCCACCGGGCCGGCCCCTGTTAAATGTTTTGACAAAGCTTTTGTTTCTTTTCCTTTCTTACACACCCAACTGTAGTGAGACATTTAAATACTTTCATTTATCTTAGTTAATTAAAATTCTAATCTCAACTCCCTTTCCTCTATTTAATTTAGTTCAGAGTGGGGTTTTTTTGTTGTTGTTTGGTATGGAGAGGCTCTGAGTGGAGATCTAGATTTTGTTCTCATTCTTGAGGCTCTGACAGCACAACTTTGCTATAAATGTTACATCAGTGAGTCTTAAAACATAAGTGGAACATAATCAATGCATTAAAAATGCCTTAAACGGCAGTGGCATTTAATGAAATCTTTCACCCTGCTTTTTAAAACCTCCTGGTAAGCATACATATGAAGTATTTCTTCAGTGGATTTTCCTTCATTTCATTAACACCAAATCTTTGGCACATGCATTAGAAAGTCCTGGGCTGACCTAGTCACTGGGGATTCATTTAACTCAAATTTGAGTTGTATCCCCACAAGACAGCCTGCTGGTTTACATACGGCTGTTGTAGCCAACCAGTCTCTTCCAAGTCATGAAAAGTCCCACTCTTCCTTGCCCAGTGGGGTCCTGTAAGTGCTGAGCAACTCTTTAAGCAAGATGGCCAGGAGAAATGGGAATAAACCCTTTCCTTAGTTACTTATCTACAGTTTAAATGAGAGTTAATGGAAAAGGTCGAATATGTAAGCTCAAAGAAAATTTAGGGGTCACTAAATATTTACTTTTTGCCTATATTTTTTCCAAACTGACCAAGAATATCAAGGAATTTACAAAAGAGTAGGCATTAGTAATCATGGAATCAGTCACAATTCCACCTTGAATCCTTTTTGCAAAAATGCTTACAGGATCAGAACTGGAAAAGGTCAGGAGGGTAGAAATCCTTCCCTCACTCATACGGTCAAGCTGTGTCTCCCACCCAGATTCTTCAGGATGACCTACTTTCCTCATCCTCCTCATCAGTCCGACTCAGGGTGTCCTGTGAAGCCTGCTGGGATTGCTCACTGTCCTGCTCCCAGACAGTGCCCGTGCCTGTGTTAGAGCGGGACATGGTGGCCAGGCTCAGGCGGTAAGCAGAGGTGGAGGTGCCCACGGTACTGATGGATGTCTTCCCTTGGTAGGCTAGGGGAATTGAGAGACCAAAAGAAGTGCATGGTGAGGATCTTGAAAGAAAACCAATGTTTGCTTCAAAGTCCGCCCTGACCACTTGGCATTTTTTTAGGAAAGATCCAGTTAAACAAAGTGTCCCAGACAAATGATCTTTAGGACAAAGTAGCAAATCAAAGCAGGGATGTTCTTTTTTTAAAAAAAGTGAATCAATGTTGGTCACTGACGTACTTAAACAGTAATTGAATAGTTTTCTTGTGAAAGCATAACATCTCTAACAATGTAAAATGCTTTGACTTTGCTTCCTCTCTTATTGCTTTTCTATTTCATTTTCCAAGGTTGGTAGGATGTTAGTTAATTCTGACCTGAATTGTATGCTCCAACTTGCTAGTTTTCACTGAAAAATATATCTTACCTGACACAAGCATATGAAAGTAATAAATAAATTCTGATATCAGCCCCACAATCAAAATCAGAAGGGTTCTCAGTCTTCATTTCTGGAAATTACAACCTTTATAATAATACTCCTCAGTTCTACACAAGATTATTTTATCATAAAGCATAATATTTGAATGGCAATGTGTAGATTTCACCAAGATTGTACTTGTCAAAATTTTGGTCTTAGATTGTCTACAAACAACAATAAAAGCTTTAGAAAGGACATATTATATACTACGTATGGGTAATGACTGCCCTCTAATGGCAGATAATGATTTATTTTCCTTTCTCAGTAGTCTGTTAAAATGGTAAAAAGTAAACAATGCACTCCCAAAGAAAATCTTTTGAATATGTAAAAAAAAAAATGATAATAATAATAACTTCTAGCCCAACAACTCTAATTCAACTCTCCGCATTCTAATTTGTGAAAAGTTAAAGTCTTTATAATCAATCACTCAGATGTGGTTTAAAATCCCCTGGTTGTTATCACTTCCTACGTTTCACTTATTTAACTGCCACTGAGTCTGTTTTCTCATTTTTTAAGTGCTCTTTCAATTATGCACCCTGCAGGTATTTGTGTGGATTGAAGGAAACATCTATGAAATAATCTATCATATAATAGATTCTCAATATATATGAGTCTCCTCTTTTCAGAAAGGGAATGTAGAATTGAAACAAACTTTTATCCCCAATTAAACATTCAAGAGAGAGCTTAACTGATAAAATAAAGATTAAAAAATATGTAGAAAAGGAATAAAATTAAACCCCTATGTACCCCTTTGATTTCTGTTTTGTTGTTGACAATGGTCATGTGGTTAAATCTACCAGTGTCCCCAAATGGCTAATTCATATGTGGTTCCAAAAAGAATGGTGACCTGGGAAGAGGGATTCTTTGTAGGTTTTGAGTTCCATTGCTCAAACAAATTCAAAACACCCCATGCTTACTTACCTGATCCACTGTGAACCGCCTCTTTTAGAATTTTTAGTTCACTGTTGAACTCAGCAATGAGTGAGCTCTTACACAGTGGGCGTGGTATGAAGCGCCGCTCCAGCTGGTCAGCAATATGTTGCCGGGCAGAAAGCTCTTCATGATTCTCTGCAGGTTGGGCCAGGAGCTGAAAGCAAGTATAGCATTCTCAGGGCCTCTATTTTACCATCTATAAAATGGGCTAATTATGGTACCTACTTCATATTCGTGAGGAGAAAATAAGGTAATGAATGCAAAGTTCTTAGACCAGTACTTTATACAGGAAGTGCTTAATAAATACATTGTTTGAATCACTGGCTTAAGAAATCAGGGCATGAAAAGAACAAAAGATTAGATGAGTTCTGAGGGGGTTGGAGGAAAAACATGCTTTAATATTCTGTCTTTTTCTTATGTTTAAAATCAAATCTCTGACATGCCTCTGAAGATAAGAGAACATTCTTCAGACCATTTCACTGGGCCAATCTTTTTTTGGGGTGAGGAGGATGATGAACGGGGAGTGGACAACATTTTATAGACTCTAATAAAGTTCTTCCTGTGAAGGTTCTTCTAATATGAAATTTTATCCTCTGTGATACATTTGGGCTGTTTTCTCATCAAGCCAATGTTAACACATCCTGCCAACTGGCTACAGCAGGTCCCATCAGCACTTCGCCATAATCATGCCTTAATGGAGAGCAGCACATTCACAGGGACCTGTCACTCGCAGGAGAAGAAGCACACACCGCACCTTGCACTGGATGAAAGGGCGCAAGAGCACGAAGATGGGGATTCGGGTCCGCACGATGAAGTCGAGGAAGTCCCACAGGGCCAGGCCCCCCACCTTCCGCAGAGCCATCTCCTTCACCTGCAGGCTCAGCCAGTACCACTGGCTTCCCAGCTGCCTCTCAAAGCAGACGAGAATCACCTTCAGCGCTTCACACCAGGAAAAGACAAAAGTGAGCCCGTATGTTTGTGTTTCGGAGGAACCCTACCCACATCTACAGCCATTTATGCATCGGGAAATTTTCCAAAATTCTAAACTCTCTTCATGTTTCCAAAAGCTTAACGTGCACTCCTGAGCAAGAGTGTTCTGGACTTCAAGACAAAACCTTGTATGGTAAACATGTTTTGATCCTGATTAGGAGAACACAAATGTATTTCTTAAGTGCACTGAACTACTATTTGGGAAAAAATAGAACAATGTGGTCCACAGAATTTAAAGGGAAATGTTTTATATACATGATGTGTGTGACTAATGTTTTACTTTCCAAAAGTTTTGTCATAGTGGCTTTTTGGGAATACCGGCATATCACTCACATCCTCGGCTACAACATGGATGTTTTAAAATCTTTTTTTTTTTATCTTTTGAGCATAGAAATAAATGTTTGTATTGAACCATGCAGAGGTGCACAAAGTTAAAAAAAAATTAAGAATTAAGTTCTTACCCTTCTCCATTCCCTTCCTGACCCTAACTTAAACTGCTCCCCAGAGTTAACCAGTAAATGTGTTTCAGTATATTTTTCCATATATGAAAACACCTCTCTCTCTCTCCCCGCCGCCAATTCCCCTCCCTGTCTCTCATAATTCACATCATGTCGATTACTAAACCCTGTTGGATTTCTTTTACAATACCTCTTTCTTCCCAGATTCTGGCAGCCCCTTCACGATCTACATCTACTTATTTTTTTCGGGAAGCAGATTTACCAAGCAGTGTGTCAGGACAAACCAAGGTATCATAAAGATGTTGAAGACTACAATGGGAGCTTCCTCTGCCAGCTCAGCTCTCACCACAGGGCCTGCCATTGGGCAATAATCAAGCAAACCTAGGCCTTCTTGATCATGTCTTAAAGCCCATCTATCTCATTATCTAAAAACTTTGCGTGACAAACATGTTTTGATTCTGATTAGGAAAACACAGATATCTTACTTGAGTGCATTGAACTGCTAAATGCACACAAAGATCCAACTCCTTAAAACCCTCAAGAGTCACATACACTTTTACGATCTTTAGGACATTTCCAGGGAGATCTATGCTCTCTAACAGAGAGAGATGCTGTAAGATTCTTCCTTATCCATATCCTTCCTAAAATATCACTTTTCACAGTAGTTGTTTATCTCAATTACTGTCTTTCACCTCAACAAACAAATGGACAAAAAGCAACATTCCTCTTTCCCTACCCCGATTCTGATGACATTTGTACTGTTATGTGCTTGTCAGCTGACTCTGGGTCTCTGCCATTCTCCCACCCACCCTCACCTCCATCAGCCCAGCACACAACAGTACATAACAAGGGGCTTAAGACCAGAGTCTCTGGAGCCAGATGGCTTGAATTTGAAACCTGGCTCTGTCACTTATTAAGTGGGTGCCCTTAGGGAAGTTGTTCTACCTTTCTGGCTTCGGCCTTTTCACTCCTAAAATGAGAATAACATTAACATCTTAGAGTTGTTGTGAGAATGTGAGGATTTGATATGATGATAATGTAAAGCACAGAAAACACTGCTTGGTGCATAGTAAGTGCTCCAAATAAATGTAAAAATAAATTTAAAATAGAGGCTCAGTAGCCTGGCCAAGTATGTAAAGTGAAAAAAACCTTCAAAAAAGGCAGAAAGTGGAGCTGGCCAGTTAGCTCAGTTGGTTAGAGCACAGTGTTGTAACACCAAGGTCCTTGCACTGGCTAGCTGCTAGAGAAAAAAAGGCAGAAAGTGGAAAGCACTGAAAATATACACTCATCAAGTGTTTTCCCATATCCTCGTCTTACATGGTGAGTCCCTGTCCTCCATCATCCTCTGTGTAATCCCAAACCTTATGCAGGACTCTATGCCAGAGTCTGGATTTTACATGAACCCTACTTTTCCATGCCCTGGACAACTGAGCCCTCATGTGCGTAGGTCCTATGCAGTGAATTTCTTGTTTCTTTTCCTTCTCTCTCATTCTCATTGTTAATCGCATCATTTTCAAATATATCCCTTTATAATGCAGTCCAAACACCCCCCACACTCCAAACTCCTGTTTTCGTCAGTGTGGTTACATCCATCTTATACTCTCAACCAGGATCTGCTGTGGTGATTAAAAGATGTCAGGCAAGAGGTTCTCAACTTTCTCCTTTTGACATTCCCTGCTGCCGGCCTTCCTGTTCTTAGTGTTAAGGTGAGAATGGTCTTTCCCCCCGGCCCTGTTTATTCAGTGCCAAAGAGTGGCCTTCCACTGTTCCATGGGTCAGGACCAAGTCAAAGTCAAGGAGAGGGTAATGGGAAAGTAGGAGCTGAAGGGGGAGGGAATTGGCAAGCCTATCGGAGGAGAATAAGTGGACTGGCCTCCCTAGAGTGACGATCACAATGGAGATTTAAAGATGGCATTGCAAGGGAAGAAAAATAGTTAGTAGGGGCATAATATACTGCAAGGCCACCATGTCTTCCTGCACAGAATGTGGACTGCTCAACTTTAGGGGCTCCATTCACACAGACCAATGAGCCCCATGAATTGTGCAGTGCAGTGTTCCTATACTAGACTGAGTCTAGATCTGATAACAGCTACCAAATCTCACTAGTGATCTTGTACTTAATCTGCAAGGAGGAATCCTTATTGCAGATGCCTTCCTTACATGCCCAGACACTCTTATAAAAACAACCACGTAACTTAGGCACTACAGATAAGAAAGCACTTTGTTTTTTGGCATATGTTTACTCAAGGAAATCAGACTCTTTTGCAAAGGTAATGTTTCCTGTTCAAGTGATGTCTTTAAATACTTTCTGGATTGAGGCTCCCTAAATACTTTCTGAGTAAAGATGGAACTTAACTATGTACATTCATATACAAATATATGTACACATACAATACATATGCATATACATGCACACATACATACACATACACATACATACATATACATACACATACACACACACACACACACACAGAAAGTACCCACCCAAGTATGCTGCTTGGCTGGTGGACTCGGCCAGCCCTTCCTTGCGTAAGTCTTTCCCTGCATCCCCAGGGGTGGAGCAGTGGGCAGGGGAGCTCTCCAACATGAAGTTCTTGCTCCTGGACGTACTGATGATCCGTGGTGGCAGGAGCACATTAATGACCGTCTGCAGCAGCAGCTGCACCTCAGGCTGCTCCAGCCACGGGCTATCTGAGGGGCAGAGTTTGGAAGAGGGAAGCAGAAAGAAAACAGTCATAAGGCAGACTTTCCACATTAGACACAGAAATATTCAGCTCTCTTTCCAATTCCAAACTAGAACACCCTAGAAATTTGGGTGTTACCGGCCAAGTACAGCTTCTCTCATGGACAGAAACAGCATTCCTGCCACCAGAATTGGTACCCAAAGGCTTGTGTTCTTAGCCAAATCTCTCGCTTACCATTTCAATCTCCTTTCTTTTCACAAATACTCATAATGTACTGTTCTTACATTTGAGATAAACTTTTCCTAAAAGAAAAATCCCCCTAAGAAAGAAGAGTAATGAAAATATATTGGAATTTAATGACAGTGGCAGGATTTCTGCTAAACCCAGTGGCAGTAGGTTACAAAGTCCATTCACCTGTCAATTCTCATCATACAGTACTTAAACTAATACCATTTTCTTTTTTTTTAAATGAAACATTGAGATGATGTTCTGATATTTGCTGTACTGAATGATTTTAAATAGAATGTATCTTCTAAGAAGTAGAGTAGAGAAACTTTCGTCCCACGTGGGCTAAACCGAAAGGAATAAAAACTCTTATTTCCTAAGGTAACCCTGTTTAACTCATTCAGATTGACTTCAGTGATGGCCTTCATGGGAAAAGGAAAAAGAAATAACAGGCTGACATTTAAGAAAATGTAACAACAATGATAAATTTCTTTTAGTTAAATTAATCAGACCTTTGCTTCCAGATCCTACTGTGAGCACAAATGGGATGAGGAGATTTAAAAGCATCCCTTCCCTTCGCTCTTGATTGGTGAAAGGGGAGATCACATGGCTTAAAGGAAAATCTTCTTTTAAAGCCTGTGCAGCAATAATAGAAAAAAAGATTAATTGACCACCACACCCATTTAGCATGTTTGATTTTACACAGCACGACGGAGACGGTGACTCCCTGCTGGCTGCTCCTGTAAACTATGAGTTCAATTGTCGTCTGCGCAGCATACAAGATTCACTCAAAACTGATGCTTTACCATTTGCTTGACATAACTGAGAGCTATATACCTAAAAAGACAGTAACATCTTGAATATTAAATGAAAAATTATAATACTTATGGTCAGGTTACAAAAACAACCTCATTTCCCCATTAATTCTCTCCATGCGTCCACCAATTAATATTTTAGAGACAAAAGAAAGAAAATGAGAACTTGCCACTTGCTCCATTTGGGAGTTATTTAAAAGTCTTCCGACCCCTAAGGCCTTATCCAGGCCATGAAAAAATAAACAACATAAAAAGAAATAAATGATTTTTGTATACAGGTTATTAAAATGTGTTTCTTTAGGGATGTCATTGTTTGCCGTTTGCATAGTGGCCACAGCTCTTACCTAGTCTCTTTTCTATCATCGACCCATTCGCTGGATGATGGGCCATCAAGCTTGATTGTCAGATAATGGATACATGAGTTATCCATTTGTGTCAATTGTGTACTTTTTATTGATCACAGAGCTTTCTGATGATTCACTGCTCTCTAAAATTGCATGACACACAGAAATAGTCGGGGGAATTGGATTCTGCACTTTTTGACTTTGAATGATTATTTTAATTTTAAGAAATAAAGTTGGAGAATTTTTTTAAAAAGCACCCACAATATTCAATCCACAATCACTAAAGAAAATTAAGGTATTCAAAGTCCAGTAATAACATTTGGAAGAATTTCATATTACAATTCTTTCTGAAAATAATTTAAAACCAGACTGTGAATATTTCCTCCTCTTTTAATTAACAATTGTGAGCTGATTATCTGTGAACCATTATTTTGCACACATTTTAAATGACTGAAGGTACTTGCACACATGTAAAATGACTGAAGTAGTTCCTTAGGTTGTGGCAGGACTAAATGACTCTGCTATTTTTGAGATCTCAAGAAGAATTACAGAAGTACAACTTAGGGCCAAGCTCAGGGTTGAAGCTCCAAACCCATTAAAGTTTGGAGATGTTTACACTTTCGTTTCACAGATTTTGCCCAGCCTTTGCAGAAAAAAAGAGAACACCATGATGTGGTGCCTCCACCAGCAACTTAGTGAGCGTGACAAACAGGTAAGGCAGTCACACCTGTATCTGCAATGCTACAAGCCGGACAACAGCTGTGCTGAAGGGCAGAGGTGGTGAGAGATAAGGGCTGAGATGAAGAAGGGGTAATCCATCAGCAACACTGGAAGGTCCTACCACTCCCATCACCTGAAATACAAACAGAGCACATGACCAGCCTTGACTATTGCCATTTCATGCAACCGTAGTAAGGAAGTCTCATTCAATTATAATGATATTAATAATAATGATAATGATAAATTGAAGGTTGGGCATGTTACTTTCAGTCTTTTCTTATTGACTTCTTTTGAAGGCATGTAATGTCTGGAGTCAGATCAAACATTAAACTAGATTCAGTCAAGGTTTTGTAGAATGTTGTTTGTAGCTAACTATGTAAATAATGAGATGAACCAAAAAGCTGTTCTAATCAGGAGATTGGACACTAATTTGTGGATTCAAAGGAATGGAGTCAACATTCTTTGATGGAGCAAATACTAACAATGATGATGGCAAGAGCTCTACTTGCACTAGGCATTCCAGCTACAGGTTTATTGCTCAACTAATTAAGCAGCAGATCCTACTCAATGAAATGCTCTAACACATGATTTCCATACATTGTACAAAACCTTGTCAGGACCAGACTCTAGATATTACATAAATGATTTTTAAAAGTTTTTTCTTCGTCCCATAAATCCTAGACTGGCTGACTCATAGTGTCATTTTGCAGTCAAAAAGAAAAAAAAGTCTTCTTTTCCTTTTAAGCTCCCCCACCCCAGACTACCTCAACTTCTAGCCAATTGTGCAGTTTCCACCACCCCACTCTCCAACTGGCAGCCCTCAACTCTCAGCGCAACTTGAAGAGGTGAATTATCAATGTGGTGCATGGGAAGCAGCACATCGAGATCCCACCTGTGTAGGGATGGGCCCCTTGATCTCCCCACACACCACCTTGAAATGTACCTCACTCATTTCAGTGTCACCTGAGCCATCTGTTTTCATGGGTAGGTAGGGGCACAAAGTGGTTGACCTGTAAATCTTCAATTCAGAGAAGTCAATAGCAGAGTTAAATTTTGCAAAGTTCCATAAGATTGCCACTTGGCTACTCACCAGATTGACACAGACATTGATCAGTGACCTAAGGTGAGGCAGGAAGGATATGATTGGCTGCCTCTGAAGTGTCAAACAAACCCCTTCAATCAAATTGCTGGCAGGCTCCCACTCAACCTGTCGCCTGGAATACAATATAGGAGCCATTAGCGGCTTGGCTCCCTTCTGGAGACAGTCTGAAACAAGTGAATGAGACAGTGATTCTGACACCATCTAAGACAGGATGTGTGTCTGAGACGACAAAGTGCTTCACACGGGATGAAGTTTACCCATGTTGTTCCAAAAGTACAGAGCACATGGGAGGGGAAGAAGATACTGAAACGCAGCAGAGGCACTACTCCCCCGCCTGACTAATGAGACAAAATCTATTGAAGAAAAAACAGAGATGATGAATGGGTTGCATTTTAGTTCCCTGGTTTTAGCTTTGAGAGAGGGTCCTAGGACTACTATTTTAGGAAACCCACCATGAGGATAATTACTCCCAACAGAACTAATCTAACCCAGACTCCATTTCTCAAATCTGTTTATCAGACTACACTGGATCCCATCAGCTTTTATATCAGACTACTACTAATTCGATTTATATGGCTTTACTCCTGCCAAAAAGATCACATTAGAAGAAAATAGCCTATTTAAAAACCATTCTTGGGCCGGCCCGGTGGCGCACTCAGTAGAGTGCGGCACTTGGGAGCGCGGCGGCGCTCCCACCAGGGTTCGGATCCCATATAGAGACCGGTCCGCTCACTGGTTGAGCACGGTGCGGGCGCGACACCGAGGGTTGCGATCCCATTACCGGTCACGAAAAAAGACAAAAAGGAAAAAAAAACCCAAAAAACAAAAAAAAA
>NW_007726711.1:346461-352236 GCF_000696425.1 Galeopterus variegatus
CGCGACACCGAGGGTTGCGATCCCATTACCGGTCACGAAAAAAGACAAAAAGGAAAAAAAACCCAAAAAACAAAAAAAACCCCATTCTTTCTTGGCCTCCCAAGAAATGATATTTTTGGCTACTTTCTATGGTAGTATAAATGGTGGTATGCATAACCCAATTACATGAAAGTGGGATTTTCTGTAATAAAAGTCAATCCCATCTGCAATTGTCTGGATACTGGAAGATTTAACCTTGTGGCCTCCAAATAAATAGTAAAGATTTGCTGATATCAACACTATTTTCATATATTTTCCTGGAAATACCTGCTAAGCTTTCCTACCAAAATGGAATCTCTGCAACAACAACATGGAAATTCATTCATAGATGAAGATATATTGACAGCCCTGATGCCAAAGGTGCCCAAATAATCCAAGGGTCCAGTCAACATTTCTTGTGTTGAATTGAGAGAACTAAAGAAATTATACCCAAGCAAATCCCATATTCACAGCACGCCGCCTAAGAAAATTGCCTACAACTGACCAAGTCTGTGCATTAATCCAGAAATCTACTTCTGGGAAGCATGATATCCTTTACAATGGGCTTAATTATATGACAAATGGGTAAGTTTGTGGTGGTGTTAAACATCTTTAGATACCACGTTATTTAAGAAAAAGAATTTATTTTGACACACACTTGTATGACAGTTATAAATCTTTGATCAGTCATTTGTGGATAGAGACGGATGTGTCCACTAAGGAAATAGTGCTTTAAGAACAAGTATGTCCATGTCACTGAAATTACCTGAAGTAATGTACAGGCACTCATCGCCATGGCATAAAAGAATGCAAGGGGTCTTCAAAAAGTTCATGGAAAGATTTGTATTAGCTTTAAATTCTATTTTTCCACAAACTTTTTGAAGTACTGTCATATAAGAACAAAACCATCAATTAATAGAATGAAATATTTCAATTTTTTTTTTTTCCGGTGACTTCTGATGGTTCCACATATGTGAAGAAGGACACGGGCTAATGCCTGGAAAATTACTGACAAATTGAACACTCAGTGCTATATATTCTTGGGCAAGAGTTTTATTGATTCTGGGTTTAGTTTAAAAGGACAGAAAATGCTCTCATTAACAAAACTTGCAATTTCACTGGAAAATTACTGACAAATTGAACACTCAGTGCTATATATTCTTGGGCAAGAGTTTCATTGATTCTGGGTTTAGTTTAAAAGGACAGAAAATGCTCTCATTAACAAAACTTGCAATTTCCGAGTTAGTGAGTTGACCAGAATTTACCAGTCGAACTTCCTGCTTACTATAACTATAGTTTCCACACTAGGCTATCATCTTCAGGGAGACTGGTTCAGAGACAGCTGCTTATAGAAAGGCTACTGATGAGTATTTCTCGGGCCACTGAACAGAGACCAAGTGGTAAAAATGTTCATTTAGTACTACACTGAATCAGGTGAAAATGTGAAAACTGGTATTTGTTATCAATTCTGTGACCTTTCTGGCTGTTGCTTGACTGATTATTGTAAAGCTGGCATTTCTCTAAACCTGTACCCAAATATGTTAACTATGTTAAATACAGTATTTTGAACATCAAATCAATTTCTCTTTTTTTCTTAGATGTTTTATTTATGAGGCATACCCTACCTTATTTCAAAAGTGATTGAAGGGTACTAGTTGAATTTCTTATGTGTGTTAGATGAGAAACATGATAGCTAAGAAATGGATAGATTTTTCAAGATGAACACATATATTTTCAAAGAAAATGTCATTTCCTCAAAACGTAGACTCTGTTACTGAGGCACTCATAGACCTGCTTGGCTATGCATATGTACCAACAGAAAACTTTCAAGTCATTCATTCAACTCCAGATTAATCCACCATCTTAAAAAATGACAAATCCTAATTCTGAGGCTTACAATATCAACAGCTGACTAGGAGGCTTCCTCACCTCAAAGTAGGCATCTTATGAATTTTGTTGAACATCCTATCCAATCTCTTTAAAATGAGAATAAGGGCTGGCCTCACTGCCTCGGCTGTCCAGTCGGTAATGGGCAGCATCTCCATGATGTAGCGCCGAAGCCCCCGGCTCTCCATTGTCTGGGTGTCATATGGTGCCAGCTTCAGAAGGGAGTGTGCAATTTCTGCCAACCTAAAATGATTTTTTTGGAAGAATTAGCATAGAATGCCACAATGGGAATTTCCCCACATAGCATCATGCTAATCACCTCTTACCAGTGCACCAGCACTCTAGACTAAGAACATTCTTCCCAACATCTTCCATCCCTCTGCTCTTCTCCTATGTATCAATACATTGATACCTGTACATGTGTATTAATAAAGAACCACAGAATGTTTCAGAGGATAAACATGAAAAGCATCTGATGAGATGTCATGTCTATCCTAAAACCCAGAGAGATTAAGGATAGGCCAAACATATCTAGAGAATGTCACTTCCATTTCTCTCTTTCATATTCATTTTCTCTCTTTTTGTCTTATACACAGATCTTCCTGCTCTGCTGAGATTCTTTATATAATTGACCCAGTTGGACTGTCTGGATGGCTTTGGTTTGGGTTGACTCCACTTCTCAGATTTTTCAACTCTGTTCCTCATGGTAGGGAAAGTCATGCTTCCTCTAAGGTTGGCCCAGGTTTCCAGTCACCAGATCCAAATGTGTATGTCCTAAGTGTGGGATTTTCTAAGGGGGAATTGGCCAACAGGACTGATTGGGCAAATGGGGCTTCTGGTAAATGTAATAGCTGGTTAACTAAATAATCTTCTAAACTAGATATGAATTACCAATTTCCAGATAATACAAATACAATGATACAAATAGTCTTAAAGCCGACTTAATTTATTGTTGTATGAAAGAGAAAGTTTAAAATTTTACAGTGCCTCACAGTCAAATACACTGAGTGGATGCAGAAGGTACAGAAAATAGTCAGAGGCCATCCAAACCCATTCATGGAATATCTTCCATCTATGCTGTATGATTTGAGCTTAGATTTTTTTTCTCAAAAAATCTTACATGTTCTAAAAAATATACCCAAGACTTCTATCACAGTGGCCAAAATATTCATATGTTTATGTTAAGATACTGAAAATTCCTTCAAATTTTCTTTAGGAAATTTCCTTCCAAATTTCTTTAGGAAAAGTAATACATTAAGCCACTATCACCCATTATTTGAATCTTTGGCTTGAATCAGTATATGTCTAGCCAGGCATATAAAGGATGCTATGGAAGTGGAATGCAGGTCAGGGAATTCTGATGGAGAAGGGAATAAAGAGATCTAAAATTGCCTAGGAGGGAATGGCATTGTCAAGAGACACCTATACACTGAAGGTTTTCAGGACTGTTACTAAAAGAGAGGAGGAGGTTTGAGATAAATGAACATCAGAAAAAAGCTTTGCTATTTTTTTTTTTTTTTTGAAGCAGTTTGCCTTGGAAAAGCTCTGAAGGTAATTTTCTTAGAGACATGGAATCTCAGGATTGAAAGAAACCTTAATAGTTCTTTGGGGCAGCAGGGTTCCACATACTGAGCCTCTGACCGATACCTCTCACTTAAAAAAAAATACAGCTTAAAAGGAAAACTAAAAAATATAGTTTCTTAGACCCCACCCAAGANTCTTTAGGAAATTTCCTTCCAAATTTCTTTAGGAAAAGTAATACATTAAGCCACTATCACCCATTATTTGAATCTTTGGCTTGAATCAGTATATGTCTAGCCAGGCATATAAAGGATGCTATGGAAGTGGAATGCAGGTCAGGGAATTCTGATGGAGAAGGGAATAAAGAGATCTAAAATTGCCTAGGAGGGAATGGCATTGTCAAGAGACACCTATACACTGAAGGTTTTCAGGACTGTTACTAAAAGAGAGGAGGAGGTTTGAGATAAATGAACATCAGAAAAAAGCTTTGCTATTTTTTTTTTTTTTTTGAAGCAGTTTGCCTTGGAAAAGCTCTGAAGATAATTTTCTTAGAGACATGGAATCTCAGGATTGAAAGCAACCTTAATAGTTCTTTGGGGCAGCAGGGTTCCACATACTGAGCCTCTGACTGATACCTCTCACTTAAAAAAAAAATACAGCTTAAAAGGAAAACTAAAAAATATAGTTTCTTAGACCCCACCCAAGATCAAATAAATAAGAATCTCTAAGGGTTGGGCCCAGAAATCTGCATATTTTTAACTTTTATTTTGGAAAATCTCAGAAAGATGCAAAAGTAGAGAGACTAGAATATAGCAACCCCCCAATGTACCCATCACCCAGATTCAACAATCATCAAGTCATAACTACTCTTGTTTTACTTTTATCCCAATAGCTTCCACTTTCCCCCGGCCTGGACTATTTTGAAGTAAATATCAAGCATCATATCATTTATCCATACGTATCTTAGTATGTGTCTCTAAAGTTAAGGACCTCCAAAAATTAGCCAGAATACAACATGACATCTAACAATTTAAAAATAATTCTTTTTTTTAAAAAAGCAAACTATCCAGTCAATTTTCAAAATTCTCACATCTCATAATTTTTAAACACTATTTTTTTTTGCTTACAAATCAGGAACAAATAAGGCCTGTAAATTTCAGTTGGTTGATGTGTCTTTAAGTCTCTTTTAATTTGCAGATTTCCCTCTCTTGTGCTCTTTTTTTGCAATTTTGTAATTTATTTACTGAAGAAATTAGCTGTAGCATTTCCCAAACTCTGGATTTTCCTGATTGAATGTCTACAGTGTCCCTTAATCTATCCTCTGTCCCCATATTTATTTCAATTGGTAGTTACATCTAGGGGCTAGAACAGACTGTTTTGATTCTCTGGCAAGAGTGCTCAACAGGTGGTGTGTGCTTTCACCAGGAGGCACACAGGTCCTAGGTGTTGCTCTTTGTATAATGTTGGTTGCAGCTAGTGATCATTGCACAAATCCATTGTTTCATTAGGAGTAATACAATGATAATATTTTATCATTCCTCTTCTCACTTATTTACTATAATGTTCTAATAAAGAGAAATTTTGATTATTTCAAGAGAGGAGGAGAGACAGGATACATGGTTGAAATGATCTATAGTGTAACCCCCCAATTGATTTTGATAGGCAGCCTGGTTTAGGAATCACAGCCAAGCCAGTACCTCTCTCATATTTGGATTGCTCTACAAATGCCTCATCTGATTAGCTCCATGGATTTAGAATTCACTGTTCTACAAGGCAACTCATTCTATCTTTGGAGGTCCACACTGTGAGAAGCTCTCCTCCTCTTAGGTCCCCAAATTCCTTCTAATTTCTTCCTACTGGAGTAAGGCCAATCCGTCTTCTTTATGGCAGCCTTTATTATCAAGGAATAGTTATTGTCCCTTCATCCCCACTGTCTGCTCTCCAGACTCTACATTTACATTGTGCTGGAAATTGCGAATGAATGTGGGCATTTCAAAGAAATCATTTTAAACAGACTATACATTCTTTTGTTTATCTCTTTCTCATAAATGTGCCATGCAGAAAATAATTCTTACTTCTCAGGATATTTGTGTGACAGATAAGAGTATATCTTTGTGAACATTTCTTTTCCTTTATTATTTTAAAGACAACATTGGGAAGCTTGAGAAATGATCGATCTGTCTATTTTAAGCTTCAGAACAATGTTTAGAGATGAATTTTAAAGTCACTTTATGGATTCCCTGTATTTATCTTTTTTTTTTTTTTTTCCTTTTTTGTCTTTTTCCATATCCGGCAACAGATCGCAACCCTCAGTGTCGCCCCCGTACTGGACCGGGACCGGCAACGGGA
>NW_007726711.1:353481-354823 GCF_000696425.1 Galeopterus variegatus
ATATCCTGCAAGTGCAGGGGTACAGATTGCCTCAACACTGCCTCTTGGCTCTTTGGCTCAATTCAAATCCTTCCTGCAAATATCTCCTGTATCTTTTATGTCATCCATTCCTCTTTTTTATCAACTCTTTATCGTTGGGTGACATTATCCATTATTATGACTTTAAATACCATGCATACTTCTTAAATTTATTATTTAGTTCTGACTTCTATATATATATCCAAGTGTGCTTAATTTATACAAGAAAACCTTAATTATGTCTTTTACTCGGTATATGGTCAAAGCACATGGATCTGCCCCTACCCAGCAACATCATAGACTATCTCTGTTTGGCCAGAGAACATGGCAGGCCTGTCTTAATCAAAAGCTTGCTGTGAGAAATTGAATAGAAGGTATTTAGTCTAATTACTCCCCGGGCAGTAAAAATTTTGCCCTCTGTAAATCCAGGCCATGAAATTGTGCTCTTTGAATGACATTATTCTGGCTCTAGATAGGTTGCTCTTGCTGAATTGCATTGTGACGTTATGCCAGCTCTCTATATTGACAGGCATCCAGCCATGTGAAACTAGCACTTCATCCATTGAGGGAATGTTGTTGAGGACATTGTTTATCTACCAGTCTTTCCTTTTAACACCAACCAGAAGACATTTCTTGTTCTTTGTATTTTTAAAAAAGTATTGTCTCACCAAAAAACTCATGGTTTTTATCTTATTGATACTATGATTTTAGAATTGATCATTTTTCATTCATTGCTTTGATAACTCAGAAGCTCAAATGTATGGCTCATGAATAATGTCTAATATGACCTATCAATTTCCTCTGCTAAACTTATTATAAACATAATTATTTACCTGCTCATTTTTCACATTTTTCTGATCCCCTGATTTGTATATTATGTCCTTTTGTATCACATAATATTCTAAGTTTCCTCAAATCCTTTATAAAATAATAAATACATAAATATACATACGTGATTATAGTACTTGCAACATGAACTGTAGTTATTTTCTTACGTTTGCCTCTTGCATTGGACTATGATAATCTTGGGGGACCAGAACATTATTTTAAATCCCAGTGTCTAGCACAGTATTTAAATCATTCTCCTTACCATTAGTATGTATTTGTATCCCAGATCTGTGCTAGACACTGAGTCACTGAGTTTAAGTCACTTAAATTTTAGCTCATTTAAACTTTATTAGGTTGTGGCCTCTAGAGGGAGCTCCAGGCTCTGACTCTTTCTGTCTCTTCCCTCCACGTGCCCTAAATAAAAGTGTAGCTACAGACGTTGAAGTTACTGGGCAGTCTCTCTCTCTCTCTCTCTCTCTCTCTCTCTCTCTCACAC